>NC_084732.1:21557201-21599701 GCF_033978785.1 Entelurus aequoreus
ATTTTCCGTTCTATTATTTTGTCAACATTATTAAGGACAAGTGGTAGAAAATTAATGATTAATCTACTTGTTAATTTACTGTTAATATCTGCTTACTTTCTCTTTTAACATGTTCTATCTACACTTCTGTTGAAATGTAATAATCCCTTATTCTTCTCTTGTTAGATACTTTACATTAGTTTTGGATGATACCACACATTTTGGTGTCAATCCGATACCAAGTAGTTACAGGATCATACATTGGTCATATTCGAAGTCCTCATGTGTCCAGGGACATATTTCCTGAGTTTATAAACATAATATAAATTTAATAAATCGATGTAATCATAGTAGTATCGACTAGATACGCTCTTGTACTTGGTATCATCACAGTGGATGTTAGGTGTGGATCCACCAATGGCGTTTGTTTATATTGTAGCGTCCCGGAAGAGTTTGTGCTGCAGGGAAATCTGGGAATTTGTTCTGCAGTTTATGTTGTGTTGCGGGGAAAATATTCTCCCAAAATGTGTTTGTCATTGTTGTTTAGTGTGGTTTCATTGTATATGGCACATATTTATGACAGTGTTGGCGTTGTTTATACGGGCACCCTTAGTGTGACACGCATGGTTGTTGAGTAAGTATGCACTTCATTCACGTGTGTGTAGAGTGTTCAGAGTTAAGTTGGTCGTCTTAATGGTTGATGATTGGTCATAGAGAATTCAATTTGTCAATTTCAGATCATTTTAACACGTCAAAAGTCATGACTCCAGAGTGTTGTGGTGTGTAGTGAAGCATAAATAGCTATCACTCGTCCTACATGGATGATTCTTGAAATAAATGTATTTAAATTATCTCCATGGAGACAATGATTAATGATTTAGAAGGAGTTACAACACTGCAGACTGCGAATAGTCATTAGCCGCTAGCTAGCTAACCATGTCTTAAAGCTATGACGATGCCAATGGGTGGGGGACTGGTACTTTTTGGAGGCGGTATAGTACCAAATATGATTCATTAGTATTGTGGTACTATACTAATACCGGTATATCTTACAACCCTACACAATAGATAAAAAAAACTGGTGACATAGCAAACGCGTCTTCCGGGTTCTTTCATTTTAATTAGTTTTGATGGAGATATTTTATTCCCCCCTGTAGACAGTTTGTTAGGTCAGGTTTGACCACTTACAGGTGCCAACCAGTTCAATTCTACCATTGTTAAGGTAATGGGGACTTATGATGATTTTAATCTACATTTACAACACTTCTTTGTGGTCGAGATCAGTGGTTCTCAAGCTTTTTTCACCAAGTACCACCTCAGAAACTACTTGGCTCTTCAAGAGCCACCATAATGACCAATGTTAAAATATGGTAGCATAGTAGGCCTAAATATTGAAGTTGTATCTAAGTATATTCAATATGTTTGGCCACTGTAACATTACATACAGTTTGAACAGTAACACAGTTTGAATTAATGAAAATAAAACACTGTACTTAAATAATGAATACAATTTTTGGCGTACTACTAGATGGAGTCTGCGTACCACAGTTTAAGAACCACTGGTCTACATAATATGTATCAGGTATGCTATGGTGTACATTTTGCTTGAATTGTGCTCCAGTCACTTTTACAAGTCTGTCTGGAAGATGTTCAATTCTGGAGGCGTTCCCAGATTGCAAATGAAACCATCCTCCACCTCCTCCAAAATTATCATAATTAATTGGTCTGGTAGATGAACCAATGCATTTTGAACTAAAACAGCATAGTTACTGTACATGTCTATGGGTGAACTCATTCATCCAGGTCTTTGTAGTCTACAGACAATAGACCAGGGGTCTCCAACCCGTCAATCTTTGGGACCCTACAGGTCGAATAATGATGTATTAATATGACATCAGTGACGCCCCCACCCGGAGAGTGAATAACAAACCTTCAAACAGGTGCGTATTTTAACCCTTAAACACACCCGCACGTCTCGCCTCGCTCTCTTCAGTCGGCAACACATTTTTGTTGTTTACAATGTTGACTAATTGTTGCACTCTTAACAATCATATATTTCAATTGTATTTTTTTCAAATTCTAATAAAAAATAGTTATAAATATCTGCTTGACTCATGACTTTAAAACAAGTTATACATCAAATTGTACACTTTAAAAATGAAAATAAATTTTACGGTAAAAAAAACAAACTAATACCGTTTTTCCATTTACAGTAATTTGCTCTTAAAAAAAAAAACATCCTTTTTGTGGTGAAATTGTGACGACTGAGCTGCCAGTTTTTTAAATGCAAAATCAAACGATTTTTATACACTGTATGTAAAAAAATATAATGATCAAATGCATTGTATGATAATATCATTAGAGTGAATGCCTTTCCTGTACATGCATATTTGTGAATTAATCACGGTTACAGTGATGTGGGCCTCAGTCAAAACGAGCACATATGGATAATCCGCGGACGTCACCGAATGGGAAAATTCCAAACGTCTCATCTGAGGAAGTACGAAAGAAGGCAAGATTGTTTTATAAATATCTCTGCAGTGCCTCCATGGTTTGCCCCACGGAATTTTCAGGATATAAGCCGATAGAAAATAAACAGCAGGTACAAATAGGTTACAAAAGTTGGTTTTGCATAAATGGACCCCTTTAATGTGTACAGTACAAGGTTAGATCATGTTTGCTTCTTATATAATACAGTTTTTGTAATTTACTGGTCAACGTTCCATGCCTGTTTACATTCTTGCAAGCAAATGGAGAGGAGAGTATTGTTTTTTCTGATCCATTTTTTGGTTGGTGTGAATGTGTACTGTGTGAAAAGAAAGAGGAACAATCAGATTTGGAGCACAGAAAGCTAACTATGAAAGGACCTTTATTGTCGAACTGATGTTGTTAGCTTTTCCCCATGTTTCCTGTCAAACCCGTTCACTCTTCAAACTCCACTTTACTCGGTTTGTCTTTCACAAATGTTCCCCCCGCAATCCACCTAATCACGGAATTATATTTGAGGGGCGTAATAGGAAGGGAGCGTAGTTCGGCGCAGGGTGCAAATATTCGATCAAAAAATGTGCTCCCGCTGCAACATTTTCCCATTATGATTTATTAAACTAATGTCGGGGCCTGGGAATCTGCTTTGGGCTTTCATCGCCCTGCTCTCCAAATACCAATTTCAAGCCTTCCTCAATTATTCTTTTGTCTGGGAAAGAAGCACGGTATCAATCTTTTATGTTTTGGAAAAAAAAAACCTGATGAGTGCTATCTACTAGACTCCCCCCCCCCCCCCCCCCCCCGCCATTTCTTTTTTCAACTAAGATTGCCGAGCTGACTCGGGGAGCGAAAACATGGAATTGCAGAGTAAATCAATACCGGGCCACTAATTTCAGGGGTATCCTCTTTCAAAGAGCCAAGCGGAATTTGTTGGCCTCATGTTTTTTGATCTCTTACTGTACCCATTTCAATTCCAGGCATGGTTGTTATCATAGTTGCCGTTGTTTGTATGTTATTTTAGCTTCATTCTCAAGTAGCTATTTGGCAATTTGGATGAAAAAAGTCCAATTTAGCCCCCATCTGTTTCCAATGCTCTCACCCTTACACAGATGGTGTATTGAAGCCATACACGGCAGGTCCTGGCAGGTTGTAGCGGTTACAGTAATGAACATGCCGAATACGAGACCACGGGATGATTTCATCATGACAAGGCCTGTAATGGTATTCTTTTTCATAAAGTTAATCTGTCGCGCATTAGCCCTGGCGCAGGTCTGCCATGATTACAGGACTTATGTGGCCGTCTTTAGTCCTGTAGTACACGTCAGTGTTTTCTTTACAAAGCTATTAAGCTGACAGAAATTCGTCTGAAACACTATAGTCTATTTCACCAAGCGGCGTATTTCGGGTCGTCAGGATCGGTAAGGATATGATCAGGCCGGCGTTTCTATCACAGACGTTGCCGATAGCCTTTGAATCCTCCTTATGCAGTCGTCCACTACTGTGGTACCTCGGTTTACAGTTGCCCCACCTCAGAAGTTTTTTGGATACAAACTATCTCTTGGCTAATGTTATGATTCAGGTTTTGAGCAAAACATGGAGTTTTTATTTATTTATTTATGTGTTTATTTGTCAGGGACAGTACAATGAAACGTTGCTACCCATAGGTAATCAATGTCAAAGGACATAAGACTTCTAGCCACAGGCTAATTTGCAACCCTTGTCCCTGGTTAGGCTTTTAAAGAAAAAAATTGAGAAAAGTAAAAAACACATACAAAAGGATTAAGACAAATATAAATATTAAAACACATTGAAAATAATTGGCCCGATTTGTGCATACTACACCCAATTCTAGTGCTCACACTTCTGATTTTCCTTAAGCCACTTTTTCAGTTTTGTGGAGAAAAGTTTAATGTCCGACTGTGACTTAAACTCCAGTGGCAAAGAGTTCCACAGATGTTAGGCCTTCACTGAGAACGCAGACTGACCCAGAGTCTTAAGGCACCTTTTTCACTCTGCAGCTCGAGAGTCTGCAAACCTCCTTTAATGGATTAGGTTATTATAGACCTTTTTAGACACTCAAAGCGCTTTACATTCATTCACTCCACGTTTAAAAACACTTTAAGACCAATGTCTTGGAAAAATATATCACTCTTGAATCAACACAGTAGTTAATACTATGATCAAGGTTAATTACAAACTAAATGTGGGATATAAAAAATAATGGAAGTATACTTGTTTGTATATAGTATATAATTGGTACAAAGGTTTAACTAACACGTGTACAGGGATATTTCACATGTCTTTACTGTGTATATAATTGAACAGTGTTTATGTTGTGTACAAGGTGCATTTATAATATGTTGTGCACAGGAAATTTCATATTTTTAGGAAGCTCATCTTGTATTTGACATTGTTTATAGAGTTAGGCGCAATAAGTTTTAAACTTCAGCCTAAACCCTTTCGGTCTGCAACATTTTCACTTTATGAATGTACAACTGTTTGTTTATACTATAAACATTCACACCACTATATGGTGGTAAGCTACATTCGTAGCCACAGTTGTCCCGGGGTAGACTGACGGAAGCGTCGCTGCCATTTGCGCCTACGGCCGCGCCGACATCCGGCACGCATTCACCGGGAACTTGGTGGGTAGTGTCTTATCCACGGACATGCCTCCCTAGTTGGCGTAACTGTCACAGTGGACCTCGTGAGCTTCAACCAAAACATCCAGGGTCTGGCTTGCGAGCACTGACCGCAACAAAAACATTACCCTATTTTCTGGACCATAGGGCGCACCGGATTATAAGGCGCACTGCCAATGAGAGGGTCTATTCAGGGTTTTTTTCATACAAAAGGCGCACACAAAGGTCATATGATTTTTTTCTAAATGGAAAACACTTCCTTGTGGTCTACATAACATGTAATGGTGGTTATTTGGTCAAAATGTTGCATAGATTATGTTTTACAGATCATCTTCAAGTCGCTTTCTGACAGTCGCTTCAGGATGCGCCGTTTTGTGGGCGGTCTTATTTACGTGGCTCATCTTCGGCGGCGTCTTCTCCCCGTCATCTTTGTTGTAGCGGTGTAGCGTGTAAGGATGGGAGTGGAAGAAGTGTCAAAAGATGGAGCTAACTGTTTTAATGACATTCAGACTTTACTTAAATCAACAACAGAGCAGCATCTTCTCATCCGTTTCTCACTAGTGAAACAACGCCAGAAATGTGTCCAATGAACAACCGTCCGACCGGAAATCTCTAATAACTAAAGTTCCGTGGGTGAATTATGTAAACTCACTACACTGGTAGTTTTTAGCACTTCCATAGCGTTCGAACTTTACGCTACTTTATATTAGAAATGGCAACAGCAGAGGATGAATGCCCCAAAACAAGAAGATAGAGAAAAAGAAGAAGCTTATCGACTACGGTATCGGCACAGACTACAGTGGCAGACGTGCATATTTTCAGGACTTATACAGATCTCAAATACACAACAGCAGGTACCAGAAGGCAAGAAAAGTTGATTTTCCATAATATTGTGAAACAAAACGCCAGATAATATCTGCTAATGGGTACCATTTTGCGGTCCTTATACACACACCATAGTAATACTTGTATCTCTGACTACGGTAGTCGTAATGGGCCGACAATCCATCAAGCGGTGCGGCTTCAAAGTCATACTAAAACATTTTAACAGACTTTTGAGTGCCGTGTGTAATGTTCTTTATTTTCAATGGGACATTTACAGTTTTGGTGTTGTTTACTGGCGTCATATTGCAGTCTACACGTATCTCTTATGTGTGACTACCATCTACTGGTCACACTTATCATTACACCATGTACCAAATAAAATTGCTTCGAGGTCGGTAAGAACAACCAGAATTATCCCCGTACATTAGGCGCACCGGGTTATAAGGCGCACTGTAGATTTTTGAAAAATTGAAAGGATTTTAAGTGCGCCTTATAGTCTGGAAAATATGGTACTTTTGTCTTTGCAACCAGCTGGCCACAGACTTGGCAAAGGGGGTCGTCAATGTTTTTCATGCCAAACTAATGAAGATATAGAGCGGGGACCCCTGTATTGTATATCATTGTGTGTACGTTGTTGTTGTGCAATCCTCACCTGTCCCCCTCGTTGGAGTGACAGAAGAATACAGGTGGTTCGTTCCTAGACACTGATAGGTTGAGTTTTACTGCAAGTGGGATCTTGTACCAAAGATAAACATAAATGAACTCTTATTTCCCTCACACTGTGGTTATATGTTGATAAGCACTTACTAAAAACTTGCTGCTATTATTTGTTATACTATTCATACTACGAGGCCAAAAATCTTTCACTCTAAAATATCATATGTTAACAGACACAGATCGTCCACTAGACAACAGACTAATGGAAACATTGTTGTACCAGAGCAACATGTGCTATGCAAAAGTCCACATTTCAAATTGTTTTTTGAAACTGTGTACGTCGTGTCCTCTGGACCAAAGAGGAAAATAACCATCCGGATTGTTATAGGCGCAAAGTTGAAAAGTCAGCATCTGTGATGGTATGGGGGTGTATTAGTACCCAAGGCATGGGTAACTTACACATCTGTGAAGGCACCATTAATGCTGAAAGGTACATACAGGTTTTGGAGCAGCATATGTTGCCATCCAAGCAACGTTATCATGGACACCCCTGCTTGTTTCAGCAAGACAATGCCAAGCCACGTGTTACAACAGCGTGGCTTTGTAGTAAAAGAGTGCGGGTACTAGAGTGGCCTGCCTGTAGTCCAGACCTGTCTCCCATTGAAAATGTGTGGCACATTATGAAGCGTAAAATACCACAACGGAGACCTCAGACTGTTGAACAACTTAAGCTGTACATCAAGCAAGAATGGGAAATAATTCCACCTGGAAAGCTTCAAAAATTGGTCTCCTCAGTTCCCAAATGTTTACTAAGTGTTGTTAAAAGGAAAGGCCATGTACCACAGTGGTAAAAATGCCCCTGTGCCAACCTAAGTAAATGATTATTTGCAAAAAAAATTAAGTTACTCAGTTCCAACATTAAATATCTTGTCTTTGCAGTCTATTCAATTGAATATAAGTTGAAAAGGATTTGCAAATCATTGTATTCTGTTTTTATTTACAAATTACACAACGTGCCAACTTCACTGGTTTTGGGTTGTGTATGTATTGTTGATATTTTATTTAGATGTTGTTATTGTCTTGTGTGATGGACCCCAGGAAGATTAGTGGCACTAATGGGGATCCGTTTGTAAAAAAAAAATAAAAAAAAAATACACACATGAAAGATGTAAAATACACAAAAAGATCCAATGCAATAATTAAATGAAAAAATAATATAATAGAGAACAACTCCTTATGTGAGCTACTTTTCTAAGGAAATGATTTACCAACATTTAACTTGTATCAGTTGTGTCTACCTTTTTAACCCCGGTGGATGTTTCTACCTTTGTAAAATAATGTCTGTTTATTCAAGAAGGATAACTTCCTTTTTGATTGATTGAGACTTTTATTAGTAGATTGCACAGTACAGTACATATTCCGTACAATTGACCACTAAATGGTAACACCCGAATAAGTTTTTCAACTTGATTAAGTCGGGGTCCACGTTAATCAACTCTTCTCCTCTCAGCAAGGCCTAGGCTTTTTGCGGTCCTAAAACAAGATTTAGTTTGTGGCCCCATTTCGGTCTTTAATCTTACTGGCGTATTTAAGGAAAACATTTGGCAACAATATTAACTTAAATAGTACGGTCGTTTTTAGAAATGCGGCCGTAGATTTCATGATTTCTTCTACATGTAGAAACCGCACGGTAAGAGTACCGCCACCACACCTTCAAATTATTTTTGTTATTTATTTATTTTTAACATGAAAACTAATTTAAGTGATCTATTGTATGAATGTATATACAGTATATAGTCTATTAAAAAAAACAGCTAAAAAATGTCAAAGTTGACACCCGGCAAAAGTAAGGAGAGAAAGTTGAAAGCTAATTATTGCATTTCTTGTTCAAGCCAGTGAAAACTACCCTAAACCTTTTGACTTTACTACAGACAGTAACGTCTAACTTTGCGCTATGTGCGTCTTCGAACCTCTGTTTGGCCATCGCAGTGTGGGTGGAGTGTGCATGTTGTCTCCGTGCGTGGGTGGGTTTTTTCCGGGCCCTCCAGTTTCCTCCCACATTCCAAAAATATGCATGTTAGCTTCATTGAAGACTGGAAATTGTCCATTGATATTAATGTTAGTGTGAAGTATAGTCTGTCTGCCCTGCGATATGCCAAGCTAATTTGAGTTAGCTTGTCTATGCGCTAGTCCATTGTACGTTAGCATTAAGCTAGCAGCATTAGAGTTCATCCTTCATTCTGCATAATTGTATTGCTTTTTTCAGTTAATTACAAATCATATTATAAATCTAAAACCATTCCTAACTTCATGTGTGCTTTGTTTTAAAGTGACTTCATTGTGAAGAATATCAACAAAACACCCAAAGTTATGTTTTTCAAATCTAATTCTGTTTGCATATTTGGCAAACTAAATTGCAACATTCAGGCAGGGCAGAATAAAGTGTAGCCTGTCTTACCTTTTGCAATGAGAAACAATTGAAACTGCATTGAACAAAGAGTCTACTAAGTCACATTCCCCTGTGTTAAAGCTGGTTGTGATTCTTATTTTAATTATATAAAAACATTTAAATATTAATATTATAAATAACTAATAACACTAATATTTGTTTTTGAATATACATAAACATTTGTTTAGCCTTTTTAAAGAAATTATATGCATTATTGCAAATCACAGTTGTCATGTCATATATGATGTCATGTTGACCACGCCCCGACCACTACATAGATCAGGGGTGTCCAAACTTTTTCCACTGAGGGCCGCACACGGGAAAATGAAAGCATGCGGGGGCCATTTTGATATTTTTCATTTTCAAAACCATAAAAAAAATATATGGATTATGTTTTATTTTTTTTACCTTTAGGGCTCCCGGGGACCATGAAGGGTCTCAATTATTAAAATGTTAAAATTTGTTAAAAACAAGTTAAATTATTATTTTTTAAATTTATGTAACGCTTACAGTAAATCTCTACAGTATATCAACTTCAGGTTGATATTAAGTTTAAAAAAAAAAAGCCTTTCCTGTCAAAGACAACATTATGTTTTATAATAAAACTGAAATATGCAGTATTTCCCCCACTGCCCAAAACATCCAGAAAGCAATGTTTGATGTGAAGTAATTAGAGCCTTAAAAAGATCAATAATGCAGGACACCATTGATTTTAATTTATTAGTATTTTTAGTAATCTCAGTGAAAAGATAAATAAAATCCCATTAAATATGTTTGGGATACAAAAGGTGCCCCACTCATAAAGTGATACATTTGTATTAGTTGTTTTTACTTTCAACACTTAAGTTACGAGATCAACTTCAGATACATCTGTCGATTTTACGTTTTAACTATTATTTTGTTTATTTTATTCTCTTTTGTCAAAGAAAACGTTATTTGTATATGGCAACCACACAATACATGCAATATTTTCCACATAAAACATTTTAAAGTGAAATATTTTAAATAATTGGAGCCTTGAATAGGTCAATAATTCATTAGAACATTGATTTTTTTTTGTGATTTTTTTTTTTTTGAGCAATGGCAAAAAAAGAAAAATAAAGATAGAAAAAAGAAAAAAAACAGCCTGCATGGCAGCTTTGTGTCAACATTGCAACTTTTTCTAGTTAGATTTCACCTCATTCCACATTTTATGTTTTTTTTTATTTTCGCAATAGCATTTCCAGAATGTGTGGCGGGCCAGAAAACGATTAGCTGCGGGCCGCAAATGGCCCCTGGGCCGCACTTTGGACACCCCTGACATAGATAGTGGCAATCCAGGGGCAAACCCTGAATTTGTCCTGATGGCGGCGCTCCGAGCAATGCAAAATTAGCAATTATCCCAATGGGCTTCTGAATGCATGCGGCCGCAATGCTGCTAAACCCAACTAAGATGATTACCATGTTGATCCCACCTCTGAATAAAAGTTTAGCAGAAACAAAGTATAATTGTATTCATGAGGTCAGTCAGTCCATCTTAGTAGAACAAGTAAACACCTGCAGAGCACGATGACCACGTTAATGATCAGCCACCAAAGTGACCGGTCGCCAAAATCACATGACCCATAACACAAACACTTGGCCATCACTCCAGCAGCACTGAGAGCGGACTTAGCCCAATTGCCTCTCGGTAATGTTGCAATTTTCAATACCAACAAGGGAATTGACTCATAAATGAAATAATAAAATAAAGTATAACAACTGGACATATGTTATCATAATCAGGTAATTTTTAAATGTTCCAGTGAAAATGTTGATTTGTATATTAAAACGCGGCCCAGAGGACCACTGCATGTCCTCTTACATCTCTAGAGGACCTGTATAAGAGACACTGCAACAGGAGAGCAAACAGCATCCTCAGGGACTCATCCCACCCAGGTCACCACTGGCTTGAACTCTTGCCCTCAGGGAGGTGCTATAAGACCATCAAAGCAAGGACAAATAGACTGAAAAACAGTTTCTATCCTAGAGCTGTTATTGCCCTAAACTCCGCACTTACCTGAACACTCACCACTTTATTACTTGCTTACCTCTGATAGAGATCTGCTGTGCAATATGTTTTTAACATTTTATTATGTTTTTTAAATGTTAAATTGTTTTATTATTGTTGTTGTCTTAATACAATTTTATGTAGGTTTGTTTTAAAAGCACTGAGCTGGATTGCTGTCCAATTTCGTTGTTTCCATACAATGACAATAAAGGTATTCTGATTCTGATTCTGAAAAACAAAAATGTATTAACACACACAAAAGTACCCCAAAATTGGTTGAGTACCGGGATCGATTCCCAGGTACTAGGAATTGGTATCGTATCGGTTCAAATGTGAAAGGTACTGATCCCTAGTATAAGTTACCAAAAAAGTGGCGTTACTGCAATTGTATGCGGTGTAATTGTAGAACTGTATGAGATGTCTGACTCCGCCCACCCTGCAGTACGTCCGTTGAAGACCTCTGCCCTACAGACTTATTTGGACAGTGACTATTTGGACCCACCTGCACTATGTCATTGGCGGATTGAGCATGCGGTTGATTTCATTCACTTCTCATTCGTCCCACAGTCCTGTCCAGTCTGCATCCTGTACAACATTGACCAGGTGGACCCAGTAGATGATGCTGTCTGATAACTCGCCCGACTTTAATTCCAACAAACACGTTGAGTCAGGTCAGCTTCATCGGGCGAGTTGAGGGAAGTAATTGATTACACACCGATAAGCCTCGTGGACCTGCCTCCCCAAAACGCTTTTTTGTGTCCGACTCGACCTGCAATCGCGCCGGACGACTCGGACCAAAACACTTGTGATACAGGAAAATTGAGCCGCTTTGAACTTTTTGATAACGACCGCGGCTTCCTGGAGGATGACCTGCCAGCTTGGCTTCCCATACTTTAATCCCTTTGATTAAGTGCCAGGGCGAGATAGCACCACTGCCCCCCTTTTTTTTATGCCGTCTTAATATCCATTTAACTGTGTAGGCTTGAAAGCACCGCTGCTCACAGGTCTTTGTGGGCACAAAAAAGTCTCAGTCCACACTCCCTCTGCTGATTGTTGTTTGTTCAAAGGTCAGCCCGGTAGCCTCCTTCCTTTCTCTGTCCTTTCCCTTGTCCTTCATCCTGTTGCAGGTCAAGATGTCCTCTGTTCTTCTACACTGTTTATGTTGCTTGATTAACAACAAGGATGTACATGGTGCACTCTTTCTGCACTCCCGTTGACATCAGGGCCTTAGCCCCTCGTGATTGGTTTACAAAGTGCTTTTTAACATTTGATAGCGATTCAAAAAAAGGAAGGTTAGTATTTTAGAAGTCTTGAGACTCTGGACAAACAACGAGCCTCCTGCTTTTGTTAAATGTGGTTTTTACAGTTGTTTATTAGAAGTGTGTTGCTGTTGGATGTGCCTTGGAATTTACAATAGTCTAAAAGTCCTTTTAGTAAGGCCGTTATATCCCTTTAGCTTTATTGCTAACTAGCTGTGTTTGTTCTTATATGTCTTTGATAGTGTGTGTCCCCAAACAGTGCAATTGTGTATTTTATCCACTTTTTATACATACTATGTAAACATGTTAGAACAACGTAACATTGAGGAGAGGACAAAACATTAGGACAAAAACGTTAGCAACATAGCTACAGGATGTACGCTACAGTACTAACTTTACAGACACATTTTGACGGCAACATCATTCTGGGTGAGAAAATTTGCCGGGAAGGGGTACGGAAGTCGGTACTTTTATGGCCATCGACCGAATTCAATGGGTATTACCGGGTATCGATTCACGTCAAATCAAATTTGGTAATAAACACTACAATTGAGATGCGCGTTAATTCCCTGTGTAAAAATCCAGTGTTTAAAAATCCAGTGTAGAAAAATGTGCTGCTTCAAACAGCAAAAACCCACTTATGGTAAATTAAGACTGAAGCGATCGATGCTGTCTCAGAACCAGCCAATGAGGTGTCAAGTTTGGAGTCACGTGACACTGGTCATGCAAAACAGCATACAAAAGGCTACCTGGGCAGAATACAACATTGTAACACTGCTGGCTGGAAAATTTCAAAGTATAGAAATAATTCCGATGGTTAGAGTTCTCTTTTGCGCCTATTATACCCTTTTTAAAACCATCCAGAAATCACTAACAATACTCCATTTACATGTCGTGACCTCCAAACTCGACAGTGCGCCTTAAAACACGGTGTGCCTAATGTCTGGAAAAATTCTGGTTTTGCTTACCGACCTCGAAGCAATTTTATTTGGTACATGGTGTAATAAGTGTGACAAGTAGATGGCAGTCAAACATAAGAGATACGTGTAGACTGCAACATGATGGCAATATGACTTAAGTAAACACCACCAACATTTTATATGTTCCATTGAAAATATAGAACATTACATGTTTTAGTACGACTTTGGTAAGCTATGAAGCTGCACCGCTTGATGGATTGTCGGCGCATTAAACATACGAGTATTATTATGGTGTGTGTGTAAGGTAAGACATATTATCTGGCATTTTTGTACCGAGGATGTCGTTGTGGCTTGTACAGCCCTTTGAGACACTTGTGATTTAGGGCTATATAAATAAACATTGATTGATTGATTGATTGATTTTGTTTCACAATGTTATGCAAGGGCAACTTTTCTTACCTTCTGGTACCAGCTGAGCTGTATTTGGGATCTGCATAAATCCTGAAAAATTGCGCTTGTCCGCCTTTGTAGTCCGTGACGACACTGTAGGCGATAAGCTTCTTCTTTTTCTCTATCTTCTTGTTATGGGACATTCACCCTCCGCTGTTGCCATTTCTAATATAAAGTAGTGTAAAGTTCTTACTTATATCTGTCTATAAGCTTGCCATGAAAGCGCTAAAACATACCGGTGTAGTGAGTTTACATTATTCACCCAAGGAACTTTAGTTATTAGAGAGTTCCGGTTGGACGGTTTTTCACAGGACATATTTCCGGCCATGTTGTTATTTCCGGTTGAGGAGATGCTGCTCCATTATTGATTTAAGTAAAGTCTGAATGCCATTAAAACAGTTAGCTCGATCTTTTGACACTTCTTCCACTCTCGTCCTTGCACGTTACACCGCTACAACAAAGATGACGGGGAGAAGACGCTGCCGAAGGTGAGCAACGTAAATAAGACCGCCCACAAAATGACGCATCCGGAAGCGACTGCCAGAAAGCAGCTTGAAGATGATCTGTAAAACATAATCTATGCAACATTTTGACCAAAGAACCACCATTACATGTTTGTAGACCACAAGAAAGTGTTATCAATTTAGAAAAAAATAAAATGATAATACGACTCCTTTAATGCACCCTATAATCCGGTGCGCCTTATATATGAAAAAAGATCGAAAATAGACCATTCATCGGCAGTGCGCCTTATGGTCCGGAAAATGCGGTATATGATAATAGCTTGGCAATTTGTTTTTCCACTAATTGCGCCTGATAGTCCGAAAAAGACTGTATTGTTTTACAATCGTTTGCAATGAATCTGCTCTAAACTTGTCGGACATCAGGATACTTCACATCCATTTACCAAAACAAAGCACTCGAGTCATTTCAACTCGGGAGTTCCATTGAAAGTTTGTCGAGAATCGCGGTCTCGGCAGCATAGTTCTCCACTTGACATTTTTGTTGAGGGGTTATTGGGCCGTGAATAAGCGTGTGTCACAGCCTTTTCACAATCCCTTATGAGCGAATTCCCGCCTCCGCCTCGCCCCCTGCAGGCCCGGGCTCGGAGTTACTCCTGATAGCCATGAAGGGATTTGGGCTGGATGGGCAGACCCGACTGGGCTGATTGCTTTGAATGGCGGCCTGCTAAAGCTGTCTTTGAAAGCGAGAGCCTGCGTAGTCTCTGCCTCTGGGAGGGACCCTGGCTTAATACCCCCGCTTTAGATATACAGCAAGAGGGAGGGATCACCAGTCGGCACCCTCAAGACACTCATGCCCTGTTACGTTCACAACAGAAACATACTTAGCAAGTAAACTTTCCCACTTGAAGTCGAGTAATTATTCATGAATCTAAAAGATGTTTTGCTGCGTTGTTTGCAGAGACAAGAGAGCGAGGATTAGCCTACACGGGCCGCCTTGTTTTGCTCGCTGTTTCACCTTGTCCTGGTGCGCTCATAAAACACCTTGAACACGGCAGAAGACAAATTACAGCCCCAGACACAGGTGTCCTGGTGTGTGTTGTTTTTATCTGCGAGCAGGGCCCCCAGGGTGCCGCGTTACCTCCACGGGGGCCCGACCGTGACACGGGAGCTGTCACCGGTCCCCCTGGGGCTCTCGGGCTCCTGTTCTGTAAATAGTGGCCCCGCTATCCTTTTTTCGACGGGCTGTCCCCCGGAGCATGCGAGGTCTGAACTTTCAGGAACGCGGCCCACGCCTTCCACCCGTGTGACCCTAAAGTCGGTTAATCCTTGACTTTGCGGTGAAGGTGGGTCATGGGAACAGGCTTTTCAAAGTAAAAGTCCTGTGAATAAAGCACAAAGGCGGCGGCCACTGACAATTTCCACACTGACTGACGTTAGGGATGTGTTACAAGTAGGGTTGTCACGATACCATAATTTTGGTACCGGTACCAAAAATATTTTGATACTTTGGTACTTAATCGGTACTTTTCTAAATAAAGGGGACCACAACAAATGTCATTATTGGCTTTATTTTAACAAAAAATCTTAGGGTACATTAAACATATGTTTCTTATTGCAAGTTTGTCCGTAAATAAAATAGTGAACATACAAGACAACTTGTCTTTTAGTAGTAAGTAAACAAACAAAGGCTCCTAATTTAGCTGCTGACATATGCAGTAACATATTGTGTCATTTTCCATTCTATTATTTTGTCAAAATTATTAGGACAAGTGGTAGAAAATTAATTATTACTGTACTTGTTAATTTACTGTTAATATCTGCTTACTTTCTCTTTTAACATGTTCTATATACACTTCTGTTAAAATGTAATATTTATTTACTTATTACGTTGTTTGATACTTTACATTAGTTTTGGATGATACCACAAATTTGGGTATCAATCCGATACCAAGTTGTTACAGGATCAGTGGGGGACCGCTACTTTTCAGAGGCGGTATAGTACCGAATATGATTCATTAGTATCGCGGTACTATACTAAGACCGGTATACCGTACAACCTGAGTTACAAGAAATGCATTTTTGTACACACTAAAACCGAGGGATCTGTAATGTGCATGCCAGGCCAGGAGTGGGTGATGTACTGTAACTTCAGTTATGGCAGTGCTTCTCAATATTCTGTGGCCCCCCAGGAAGAAGAAAACATTTGGCGCCCTCCCCAGTCTCCACTGAGACTATGATTGGTGTAATTTGTCCATAACACTGTTATGAGTACACCTCTGCATAACACTGTTTCCTTAACATCATGGACAATTTTTATTTTTTTTTAAATATCAACTTACAACAAAAAATAACTTTATTAAGATATAAAGTGCATCAATTTACCTGAAATTAAAAAATATATATATAAAAATCCTTATTTAAACTATAAACGTGTTTTGACCATTTTGAGCCATTTGATACAGAAAATCCAATACATGAACTCTATAAATACCTTCAAATTGATCAGCAACATTAAGGAGCACAATAAATAAAACACTTTAATTTACAAAAAAGAATGAATGCAACATTTTGTGCTGATATTTTTATGAATCTAAATGAGAAAGTCAGGATTATTGACTACAATGAGCACTTTTTGCTTTGCACAGTTTTTCGAAACGGGGTTTAAAACATGATACTGCATGATACTGATAAAGCATGTTTCTCTGTGTCACATCCGTATTTGAAAGGGACTAAGTTATGGGAAGTTAGGCGATTGGGATATTTTTTCTGCTCAGTGCAACACTAGCATAAAAACAAGAGTAAGAATATAATTTCTAAAAAGTAATAAGTTGCTGTACAGTATGCCGGAGTCAGGTAGATGCTTAGAGGGCGCTCACGTTCGGTAATTGAGACCCGCCTTCTTCTTTCTGTCAAACCTGGGCCGGTCCCTGGCATAAACACTCTATCCGGCTGTTTAGGGTCACATCATCATCATCGGCTGTCACTCGAACGAGTATGACGATCCTCCTGGTAGGGGTGTATCCCTTTATGGAGGATGCCTGTGCGTGACTTTGTTTAACGTGGGGGGGACTTGTGCACAGACAGTCACCACACGGTCCTTGACAGAATCGGGTCAGGGTCCAGTGGCATGGAATCCGAGACGACTGGGGACCCTTTTCTGCTGCAGCCTTCTTCCGCCATCGCAGCCGTTGTGGTAGTTCTTAAATCTACCGTCTTCCTCCTGCGCCGCCGTTGAGGTCTTCACCGTATCCCTGGCTAGGGGGCAGTCAGGTACTAGGCCTTTGCCAAGGGCCACCTGGGGTAACAGTAGTAAAGGGGTTAACCTCCTAGTGACCCAAGACCCCGTAGAGGAGCCTCCACTGCCGGATGCACTTAGGGTCACAACCACTTGGGGCGCTACATGATTATGGCGACCGCTCACTTCAGTAGCTGATCATCAACGAGGTCGTCGTGCTCTGCAGGTGTTTGATGGAATTACCTCATGGATAAAATTATATTTAGTTTCTGCTAAACTTTTATTTAGAGGTGAGTCCACATGCCCTTTCTAATAGTTTTAATTCGGTTTAGCAACATCCTAGCCCTGGACAAGGCCTTGTTCAAACCTTCATAATATGTACAAGCACAGAGAACAAAAACAATGGCACAGCACAAAGGCGGGGTTTGGAGTGATTTATGGACTCGCTCACCTGTTTAAACTCTGCACAGCAGCCGTTGCATTCATTTTGTAGTCTTTCCTGTGTGGTGGGCATTTGTTGTTGGAATGAAAGCCAACATTTAACTTTAACTGATCAACTAAAGAGCTGCCGAGCCGTGCTGATTCTTACCGCAGTTGTGTTGTGGTTACAGATTAGTGTTGTCCCGGTACCAATATTTTGGTACCGGTACCAAAATGTATTTCGGTACTTTTCCATACTTTTCTAAATAAAAGGGACAACAGAAAATGGCATTATTGGCTTTATTTTAACAAAAAAATCTTACGGTACATTAAACATATGTTTCTTATTGCAATTGTCCTTAAATAAAATAGTGAACATACAAGACAGTGTGTCTTTTATTAGTAAGTAAGCAAACAAAGGCTCCTAATTTGTCTGCTGACATGCAGTAACGTATTGTCATTTTCCATTCTATTATTTTGTCAACATTATAAGGGACAAGCTGTAAAAATTGATTATTAATCTACTTGTTAATTTACTGTTAATATCTGGTTATTTTCTGTTTCAACATGGTCTATCTACACTTCTGTTAAAATGTAATAATCACTTATTATTCTGTTGTTTGGATACTTTACATAAATTTTGGATGATACCACAAATTTGGGTATCAATCCGATACCAAGTCGTTACAGGATCATACAAAGTCCTCATGTGTCTAGGGACGTATTTCCTGAGTTTATAAACATAATATAGATTTAAAGAAAATGAAAAAAAGATTTTGTGATACTGAAAAAATATCTATGTAATCATAGTTGTGTCGACTAGATATGCTCCTGTACTTGGTATCATTACAGTGGATGTTAGGTGTAGATCCACCCATGGCGTTTGTTTACATTTTGACGCCGGTGAGCTACGGTGTGTAGTGAAGCATGTTTAGCTATTCCTTGTCCTGTAGGGATGATACTTGTAAGAAACGTACTTTATTTGTCGCCATGGAGGCAAAGATTAGTGATTTAGAAGTAGCTAAAACACTGCAGACTGCGGATAAACTTTAGCTACTAGCTAGCTAGCCATGTCTTAAAGCACCTCTTCCTGAGGGTGTTTCAGTGTTATAACTTCACCTTTATCTTTAGTTTTTAAGCCAACATGCGTCCGTTCTCCCTTTTCTGTCTACACACTGTGTCTGCTTGTAAGTACTCCGTGATTCTGTGCTGCCGAACATGCTCCTCAGCTCGTAAACCAGCAATGTCATGACGTGACAACGACGGGTGCGGGGGGTTGGACCGGTACTTTTAAGAGGTGGTATAGAACCGAATATGATTAATTAGTATCGCAGTACTATACTAGTACATTTACCATATACCGTACAACCCTAGTACAGATTGCACTCATGTGAAAGTGTCCTTCAAAAGCGATGAACCCTGAGGGAGACATACTGTAACTGTTTTTTGTTACATTGTATTGAAAAAAATCTACGTTTTCATAAATTATTGACCTTAATATTTGAGGTTGCAATTACCCGACCTCAAATATTCTACTCTGCATCCTGTTTTTAGAAATATTGCATATTTTGCATTTTCCCATTATAAACAAATGTTTTGTTTTTGTTTTTTGGCCATGAAACATAACAAACACATTGAAAAAAATAGAAATGTCACATCAGTAAATAGATTTGAAGTTGGTAATAGATTTTAAGCATTGAAAGTAAAAAGAAGATATTATATTGCTGACATAAGACACTTTTATGATCGGGTCCCTTTTGGATAAGAGTAAGTGTGTATAGTCAATCTTAAGCTTGCATGAGGGTTGATTTAGATCACTGGTGTCAAACTCAAGCCCCAGGGGCCAAATCTGGCCCGCCACATTATCTTATGTGGCCCGCGAAAGCCTGGAAATAATATGCGTTAATAAAATGCTCAATCTTTTCTTACTAAATATATTTGTTCTTTCCCCTTTGACATGAAAAATCATGTACTGCATGCAATTGCATATCTTTTAAAATTAAATTTGATCAAAAATCAAAATATTATATTATGTATTCCAAAAATATTTTTTGTTAAAATAAAGATAAATACTGTACTTAAATATCTGCTTAACTTATGATTTCAAAACAAATGATCAATCAAATTGTAGACTGTGAAATTGACAATAGATTTTACGGTTAAATTCTGCCGACTGAGTTTTTACCGTAAAATTTACTTTGGTGTTGTTTTTTTCCCCATATACAGTAAGACACTAAAACATAAAAAAAATAGATTTTACGCCAAAAATAAACACAAACTGGCAGCTCTTTCTTGAATTTTACCGCTAAAACAGTGGTATTGTTTTTCCATTCCATTCATTCAATTTT
Source organism: Entelurus aequoreus (assembly GCF_033978785.1). NCBI lineage: Eukaryota > Metazoa > Chordata > Actinopteri > Syngnathiformes > Syngnathidae > Entelurus > Entelurus aequoreus. The sequence goes on from NC_084732.1 coordinate 21,577,363, forward strand.
TTTATATACTGTAAAAAAAACCCACTGCTTTTACTGTAAAATTATGCCAGTTTTTAAAGTAAAATTAATTGTGCCAGTTTTTAAAGTAAATTTTTTTTTTTTTTTTTGCAGCTTATGTAAACAAATATATTGTTGATGTATTATATTTATATACATGTATATTCATATGTTACCCATTGTTAAAAGCGGCCCTCTGAGGGCAACCACAACTGCCATGTGGCCCTCAATCAAAACGAGTTTGACACTTCTGATTTAGATGAAAGATCTGACTTCAAACTAAAATTCATCTACATGGCAGTCTGGGAACGGAATGTGTAGGTAACCCGGACCACCTGTACAGTATGTTCCATTCAGTAAATTATTCATCTTGGCATTCAACTTCTGTACAACAGTGTGGGAAAAAAATCACAAAATTCTGGTATGTGTTTGGCCGTGTACGTGCAGCAGTCAATATGACTGCAGGTGAAAAATAAAAAGCAGTAGTAAATTAAAAATAACTGACAAGCAAGCGCGTCTTATCTTGTGACAGCATCAGTAAGGTGTGTTTGTGCGCGAGTTAACACTTTGACACCTCATGACGCTTGTGAAGGTGAGTAAGATGCAGATGAACACCTGCAAGTTAAAAAAAATAAAAAATAGCAAGGCTATGAAGAAAATGACGGAATAGTGGAGACCATTTTTGCAAGACTTGCTTTTTATTCCAGAGGTTTGTTATTCAAAAAGACGTGCTATTACAGCTAAATGCTTTCTCTGCTTCTCCAAACACCGGCGAGGCATTAGTCCGGGCTCCTGTTACAGCGCCCGGCTCCTAATGAGAGACCAAATAGCACAGGAGGGGAAAATACGGATCAGTAGCGCCGTCGTCGCCCCCGGACCCCAAAAAGCTGCGGTTTACCCCTTGAAACCAAACCGCACTCGTCTGTGCTTTCTTTTCCCCCTCCTCTCGCTCGCCTCTCCTTTACAGCTAAAACTTGATCAAAATTGATCGTGCAGCTGCAGCGTTTCGCGCAGATCTGTAAATAAATAGATTAGCGGCAGCGCCAAAATCCGGCCTGACAGCGAGCGTGGACGGCGTGTTTAAAATTAGCTGCCTCTCACGCCGCCAAAGAGACTTTCCATCTGCGTCGATGGAGTCCAAGCGGTGAATTGATTCAGACTTTGTAATGTCATAATGACACTGGTGACGTCCGCTATAGATACATTCACTTTTTGGGCAGGAAGTAGTTGGCATACTGCACTGATGCACTTTCTTTCACATATCCACTCTTGTGTTTGTCCTAACTTCTGTTAGCTGGGTTATTTTTCTCTGACATTGTTACACATTTTTTTGTAAAAATTCAATGCTAAACCCATTTCTCCGTTGCGTGCCAACAGTTCAAAAGTATAGTTTTTCTTTAAACAACAAAGACATTTTTTACCCCAAATTCCTCAATTGAATTACAACTCTAGTCAATCAGCATCAGTATTTTCCTATTTTTTTAATTAATTAATTATTTTATGCATTCATCCATGTTCTACCTCTTGTCCCTCCCGGGGTCATGGGGGTGTTATAAATGGTATGAATTTTGTTTCTCTGACATTTTTTCAATTTTTTTATCCGCAGACAACACATCTCATTCACCCTAAGGCGGTAATAATTTATGAACGTGTGATAATATAGGTAATGTTCAGCATACTTGTATGAGCCTGCAGTTTTTCTTTGTTTATAACTTCATACTATAGTGGTGCTGTAGAAAAAAAAAAAAATCACATCTGTATGGCGATTCTTATTTTTTCTGATTGTAAATTAATATATGCATATATATATGTTTAATTTTATATATATATACTTGTCCTGGGTGTATTCCGCCTTCCGCCCGAATGCAGCTGAGAAAGGCTCCAATACCCCCCGCGACCCCGCAAGGGACAAGCGGTAGAAAATGGATGTGTGTGTGTGTGTATATGTACATATATATGTATAAATATATATATATATATATATATATATATATATATATATATATATATATATATATATATATATATATATATATATATATATATTATAATAATAATAATAATGGATTAGATTTTATATTGCGCTTTTCTATTGTTAGATACTCAAAGCGCTCACAGAGAAGTGGGAACCCATCATATACTGTGTATATATATATATATATATATATATATATATATATATATATATATATATATATATATATATATATATATATATATATATATATATATATATATATATATATATATATATATATATATATATATATATATATACAGTGGGGCAAAGAAGTATTTAGTCAGCCACCCATTGATTGTCAATGGGTGGCTGACTAAATACTTTTTTGCCCCACTGTACATACAGTCACGATCAAAAGTTGGCATACACTTGTAAAGAACATAATGTCATGGCTGTCTTGAGTTTCCAATATTTTCTACAACTCTTATTTTTTTGTGATAGAGTGATTGGAGCACATACTTGTTGGTCACAAAAAACATTCATGAAGTTTGGTTCTTTTATGAATTTATTATGGGTCTACTGAAAATGTGACCAAATCTGCTGGGTCAAAAGTATACATACAGCAATGTTAATATTTGGTTACATGTCCCTTGGCAAGTTTCACTGCAATAAGGCGCTTTTGGTAGCCATCCACAAATTTCTGGCAAGCTTCTGGTTGAATATTTGACCACTCCTCTTGACAAAATTGGTGCAGTTCAGCTAAATGTGTTGGTTTTCTGTCATGGACTTGTTTCTTCACCATTGTCCACATGTTTAAGTCAGGACTTTGGGAAGGCCATTCTAAAACCTTAATTCTAGCCTGATTTAGCCATTCCTTTACCACTTTTGATTTGTGTTTGGGGTCATTGTCCTGTTGGAACACCCAACTAAGCCCAAGACGCAACCTCTGGGCTGATGATTTTAGGTTGTCCTGAAGAATTTGGAGGTAATCCTCCTTTTTCATTGTCCCATTTACTCTCTGTAAAGCACCAGTTCTATTGGCAGCAAAACAGGCCCAGAGCATAACACTACCACCACAATGCATAACGGTAGGGATGGTGTTCCTGGGATAAAAGGCCTCACCTTTTCTCCTCCAAACATATTGCTGGGTATTGTGGGCAAACAGCTCAATTTTTGTTTCATCTGACATCACATGGACAAAGATAAGACCTTCTGGAGGTCAAGTAAGAGCTTTTCTTCCTGTCACTCACCAGTGAAAAAGAGAGTTGTGGTGAGAATTGGCCATTTTAACTCAAAAAGCCATTTCTGTATCACAGCCAGATGTGATATTAACCATATTAAATTGCGTCTAGAACGGGAATACCAAAGAATTCCACATGCCTTAGCTATTGTAGTTTGCTGTCTAACGAACTACTGTATGAAGTGTGAACTACTACACAATATACTACAAAGCCAATGAAAAAAAATACTCCCTTTCCAGTATAAATGACACCGGGTGGCGCTATGACGCACGGCCCTCTTCAATACAATAATGAACTCACCAACGCCATTACAAGGCAAGACCCGACAGTAAAAAGAAAAGCCTTCCGTCACTACCAAGAAACTCTTCAGTCTTTCCATTGTGATTTATGAAGGAGTCTCCACCTTGTGAGAACCTGAGGAGGATCATCTGAAGGAAAAGAGAGGGAACAGGCACAGGACGGGGGGGGAGTACTCCCGTGTGCACACCTACTGCCTCTCATTTCAATTGCTGTTTCTAGTTTTGATGGATTATGAAGCAGCAATGGCGGACGCATCGGCGGCGTGTATATTCTTCTCCCCTTTCATTTTCAAAGTGAGCCATTGTTAAACACTTTATGTATTCTCTTTCTGCCTGTGTGTTTATTGGAGGTAGTGATTTAAGTTGGAAAGCATCACCGGAGGTTGTGTTTGGAACTTGAAAGGAAGGAGCCCCCCCCCAACCGCCCCTCTCTCTCTCGCTCGCCCCACCGCCACTACCAGAAGCCTTAGTTTTCTTCTTCCTCTCACAGTTGTCACAAAGTGGCGCCGCTATCTGCACATTATTAGTTATTACTTTCTGGCCTCCCAGAGCTGTCAGAAGACGCCCTGCTGGAAGATACAGCCGCCATGAGCCATCAGTCCTCATTACGCCACACCCTATGCACAATTTACACCCAGCTGCCGCTCACACCGGCGTGACAACATGCTAATGTGCATGCGCTTTTTATGCAGATGGGAGGGCCTGTGCACGCTTGATAGGGGAGGGGGTGGCACGCTCACATGTATGAATAAGGCCGGGCTAAAGTCTTATTGTGATAAACGCGAGGTCTTTAGGTTTGTTGATGGCCTGCACTCATGCTTTCTCGCCGCCAGGAGGTGACAATATAAGACAGGAACCCTCATGTCCCGCCCAAGTCTTACCTCACTGCTTGTTAAAGATCTAATTAAGTTGTGTTCACATTCCATTCAAGGTGTACTCAAATCCTTACAAAGGCCTGCCCATGTCCTACTTTAGTCCTGTTTGACTCTCATGTGATAGAGTATTGAATTGATAGAGTATATGAAACTAAATTCTTGGGAATAATAATTGATCATGAATTATGTTGGAAAACCGCATATTGAATATATAAAGGGAAAACTATCCAAATCCATTCTTTATAAAGTAAGACAAATGCTGAATAAGAAATGGCTGCATATGGTATATTATTCTTTTATTTTTCCATATTTAACATTGTGTTGAAGTTTGGGGAAATGTTTATAAAACAAACATAGACCCAATAATTGAACTTCAAAAAAGAGTCATTAGCATACTTGCAAATCTTGAGACCTCCAAATTCGGGATTTGAGGGGGCGGGGCTAAGGGGGAAGGAGTATATTTATAGCTAGAATTCACTGAAATTCTAGTATTTATTTTATATATATATATATATATATATATATATATATATATATATATATATAAGAAATACTTGACTTTCAGTGTTCATTTTTTTACACATATACACACACATAAAAGTCTGGGGCCGTACTTATCAAGCTTCTTAGAATTACTCCTAAGAAGTCTGCTAAGAGTTGACTTAAGAGTAAATAAATTCTTCGCTGAAAGCTGCACTTAAAAGTTAGTTATCAAGCGTCTTACTCACACTTTCAGCGAAGTGTAGGACCGAATCTTAAGTGTCACACTCAGAGCTGAATTACGACATTACTATGTGCCGTAAACGGAATTTTAGGTGACGTCATTTCTGTGTCCACAGAAATGACCAATCACGGAAGGGAATCCGTTGTCTAAGAATAAAGAAATATCTTGGAAATATTTAAGTGGACAATGGGAGTGTATATTTTGACAATAAACTACAAAATAATACAAAACAAACTAGTCCCCGCCGGCACTCACGCTACCGCTCCCTCTCTTCTATCGCCCACACACTCACTGACGTCACTCACCTCACGGCCACACACATACGCTACTGTCATAACATTTTCTTTCCAATTCATTAATTAGGCAACTAATTTGAAACTGGTGTGGGTGGCTCTATATATACTAGCCCACTGCAGCCACATGCAGAAATCAACAAGGAATCGAAAAGTATTAAATCTGTGACAAAAATAATATCCGCTCTGTCTAAACGATACCGTTTGATCAGCTGCTCGTCATCAAAAAAAACAAAACATTGTTCCGTTCCCTGAACGTTCGCACACGTCTCTCTCGCCTCAGTGCCATCCCCTGCTGGCAACTCCTAACCACTTAAGACACCTCTGAAGGTCTCTTAAATATCGTGGAGAGTAGGAGTGATTCTTAGACTTAAGAACGTTGATAAAAAGCTTTTATTCTTAAGTTTGAGAGTAGGACTAAATTTCGCAAATTCTCAGGACTTAAGTGTAAAATGGCACTCTAAGAAGCTTGATAAGTACGGCCCCTGATCTACAAAATGTGCAGGCAGCATACCCCTTCCCCTTCGAGCTGTCCTGGATGAACTGAAATGATTATTTCCAATAACTTTGGAACTTGCAAGCGTACTTCTTCTTACTCGTGGTCGCCGTGTCTCTTCTTCGTTCTTCTGCTTTGTCTCTGTTATGTTTTTGGACATTACTACTTGCCGTAGTTTTGAAGCAATGCATGATGGGAATCCGGATGTTGTGTGTCAGTGTATTAACGTGCCGGCTGGAATAAACACACGCGGAGATATAGCTCCGTGCCTGCCTACTTTATGGGTTATGGATAAACCTATGGATAACGGAGACATATATAATAGTCTCCTTTTCAGGTGAGAGAGGACGCTAAAGGCAGTGCCTTTAAGTCACGCCCCCAATATTGTTGTCCGGGTGGAAATCGGGAGAAATGCGGGAGAATGGTTGCCCCGGGAGATTTTCGGGAGGGGCACTGAAATTCGAGAGTTTCGCGGGAAAATCGGGAATTATTAGAATAATACACAAAGCGTGCTACTATGAACCTACCAATCCATTATTTACAAGTTCTAATGTGTTAACATTTTCAGTTATTGTGTTTTTAAAAACAATGGAAATCGTGTTTCGTGTAAAGAACAGCAGCCTTCCATCTTGTTTTCTTAGGTTATTTAAATTAAGAGGAGAAAACTATAATTTACGGGGGATATTGCTTTTTGAAATAGGCAAAGTAAGAACGAATATAAAATACAAATGTATTTCAGTTTTAGGAGTTAAATGGTGGAACAAGCTCAGTGATGAGTTGAAGACATGTAGTTCTTTGTTAAGGTTTAAGAAAGCCTTGAAAGGTGAAAAAATAGAAACTTATAAACTATAGTAACAATTACTTTCATCCCATTGATTTTTTTGAACGTTGATGTTCCAGGTAATCTTATTTTAAGTGAATGTATAGGATAGGCAAATATAAGCCTTTGCTTAAGCCTATCCCTTTTTCTGTCATTCTTTTTCTTTTCTTTTTGTGTGTACATTTGTATGATTGTTAAATATGTATAATCTGTACTGTTAAATCGATCACACAAAATGGTTGAATACATGACCGAAATAAACTAATTTCATTCATTCATGTGCTTTAGTAGTCTTGCTAAAAACCTTGTTCGTTTTACCTAATTCAGCACAAGATCTTGTGTCTTGAGTCGAATACGCATATACTAGTTTTCGGGACTCAGTTTTAAGAACTACAACACTCGAGTTTAGTTACAGGAACTACCCTTCCCCATAGGGACTTTTCCTTTTCATGTTTGCACATGACTGGGAATGTTGGGGACCTTGGTAAGAAACGTGTGACGCATATCCGCCTGCGACCCGTTACGTATTACTTTAGCACAGGGGTCTGCAACCCAAAATGTTGAAAGAGCCACATTGGACCAAAAATAAAAAAATTAAAAATCTGTCTGGAGCCACAAAAAAATGTAAAGCCTTATATAAGTGTTATAATGATGGCAACATATGATGTAATTGTCTATATTAGCCTACTATCAAAGGCTGTATGTCCCATTAAAGTCTTGCTAAAGTTCCATTCAAGTCCTTCCAAGTCCTGCTCAAGACAAATCCAAGCCATGCAGTTCTACAAGCCCTGCCCAGGTCTTACACATGTTCTTCCTAAGTCCTTTTATTGTCCTTCTCAAGTCCAGGTCGGCCACGATTCATTGATTAAATCGATTAACATCCATCCATCCATCCATTTCCTACCGCATGTCCCTTTCGGGGTCATGACTATTAAAACAAGCTTTGATTTGTATTTTGTTGATTCGCTGATTCGTTTAGTAAGTTTGATTTCTAAAGTTATACAAAATCCAGACTGAATGGAGTTCCTGGAACTCAAAATATGCAGACATTGTTTCCGCAAGACTTCCCCAATAGACTGCGCATTAGAATGGTGCGCCTATTGGTGATACAGGTCATGCTGTGGGTGATGTACCGTGTGTGTGGGTGATGTACCGTGTGTGTGTGATAAGAAAGCATACCCTGTAATTAAGAGCAGCAAACAAGCACAAAGAAGGTAAAAATTGTGTTTTTCTTGTATAACGAATGTTTTATTCCAACACATGAGAGAACATGTTAGCATTTGTATGTTAATGCTAACAAGTTGTTTGTTCAAAAATCAAACGCCACTCTTCTAATTAATAACTGTTTATTTATTTTATTTTATTTTTTAATAAAAAAAAACTATAATGAAAATAAATAATACTTTTTCAAATGTGTTAAATTGTTGAATACATTTTAACTCAATTTGTCATACTTTTTTCATTTAGTTACGCTCTTGTTTTGAAAGTATTCAATATTAAGTGATGCTCCCGTGGCAAGTCTATTTTCAATTTGGTGTGCATTAAAAGAAGAAAAAGTAATGATCATCAGAAAAATCATAGTTTATTGTTTTTCCCCTAAAAGACACAATGAGGCTAGAAAGTGTGTGTTATCCTATTTCTTGATCGATCAATAAATTACTCGATTGCTGCAGCCCGACTCAGCGTCCTGTGCAGTGGACTTATGTGTTTTGCATACCAGAGCTAGTTTTTTTTCCAAAATGGAACAAAACCTAATGTCCACTGCAGAGGATCCTCATGAAGTCCAGCTCAAGTATTGTGAAAGTTCCACTCAAGTCCAGCCCAAGTCTTGCTTAAATCCTACTCAAGTCCTTTTCGGGCCCTATTAATCCTGCCAAAGTTGTGCTTATGGCCTGCTTAAGTGCTGCTCCTTGCACAGGTGTGCGTCTGAACCCCTGTAGACACTCGGGACCAAACAGGGCTCAGCAAGTCAGGCTGGGTGAGTTAGTGTTTTTTATCAGAGATAGAGATCAAACATGGACGTCACCGAAGAGTAGAACAACTTGTGCGTGTGCGTGTGTGTGTGTGTGTGTTGAAGTCCTGGTATCAACATAATAAATTATGTTTTCATCCAAGCCTTGTAATATTTTGCCCGAGGTGTTAGTCGCGAACAGATGTACAAGTCTCATCATTAGTGTCGGAGTATGAAGCTGGTGCAAATCATAGCTCCTGCCCGGGCTTGTTGTCGGATCATCCCTTTGGCGGTGACTCACCCCGTCACCGTTTGATCTTAAAAAAAAAAAAAAAATAGGGGCCACATTAGCGCTGACTAATTCCCACGGCTTTTGGTTAGCAAACATGTTCCTGAGCTTTTCTTACACTCTGTGACAGTTATTGTTGAGTCATGTCATCACTTCAAAAAACATTAGCTTACTTATTTCCTTTGGTTTTATTAGCTCCGTCACTCAACGGACTCAATCCTTGAACAAAATATGTGGTCATTCAGGACAGGTGTGCCTCCGAATTACCGTATTTTCCGGACTATAAGAAATATTTATGCAGACACTGGTGTTCATTCACAAATGTAACTAAAGACAGCGACTGTAACACGGCAGCCTTCCGAAGATGTCATACTCATGAGCGAAGTCGTCTTCTTAAGCACATCGGGGCCCGTTAGTGGTGCTGGAATTCCATTCCGTGTGGCGGCTGTTTTATTTTCCGATGGCCGGATCGATCGTCTTCAGCAGGGGTGTCAAACTCAAATACAGAGTGGGCCAAAACTGAACAAAGCCGCGGGCCAAGGTTGAACAAATTAACCTTTTAATAAGGACCCAAACAAGTTTTGCATTGAATATTGAACAAGCAAGGCTTATATAACTTTATAGTGACATGCAAAATCGAGTTTCAAATAATAATAATAATAATAATTAAAAAATATCAATGGCATATTAAATACAATTTAAATAAAAATGGAATGCCTCTTTTCTATTTGCAGCCTTCTGAGGTAAATATCAACATTAACTTTTTCCACAGGCTAATACATTTGAAAATAAAATAACAATGAATAAACCAACCATTCAGGACTTTAAACTGCTCATTTTGCAACACACTGATCTAATCTGATGTGCCCAAGCCAGATACCTGCCATTTTTTCTTGAACACACACACACACCCACACACCTTGTAGCGTCCCGGAAGAGTTAGTGCTGCAAAGGATTCTGGGTATTTGTTCCGTTGTGTTTATGTTGTGTTACAGTGCGGATGTTCTCCCGAAATGTGTTTGTCATTCTTGTTGGTGTGGGTTCACAGTGTGGCATATATTTCTAACAGTGTAAAGTTGTTTATATGGCCACCCTCAGTGTAACCTGTATCGCTGTTGATCAAGTATGCCTTGCATTCACTTTTGTGTGCAAGCCGCACATATCATGTGACTGGGCCAGCACTCGTTGGACTGGATGAAAAGCGGACGTGGCGATTTTCGGGAGGGGCACTGAAATTTGGGAGTCTCCGGGGAGGGTTGGAAAGTATGAGAATTAGCGGTGAATGCGGTGTTACCACGGCACCGCCGCTGTATATAATCGGCGGGCCAGCTCTAGTGTTAATTTGATATCGCCTCAAGGGCCAAGTGAAATTACACGGGGGCCAAATTTGGCCCGCGGGCCAGAGTTTGACACCCATGGTCTTCAGCTTTGGGGCTGCATCTTGTGCATTTGGTCGTCTCTTAATGAGGGTGAGTACATAACGTGCTACATGGCTGACTGAATGACTGTGTGAGTGTGTTTGATTTTATATAAGCAATTGTATTGGTCCACCATGATTTTTTTGACAATTTAATTGGTCTGATATGATGAGGCTATATGTATTGGCAGCATGTGAAGCGTAGGAATGATGGAGGGGGTTATATTCCGGGAATTACGGTAATTTCTGCAGTTTGTACCAATGGCTGTCGTTAAGCATTGCAGGAAAATTATGCTGGAAACAAAACTTCTCATTTAATGTTTCCTTTATTTGCATGACTATTTACATTGTAGATTGTCACTGATGGCATCTAAACTATGAATGAACACATGTGGAGTTATGTACTTAACAAAAAAAGGGCAAATAACTGAAAACATGTTTTATATTTTAGTTTCTTCAAAATAGCCAGCCTTTGCTCTGATCACTGCTTTGCAAACTCTTGGCATTCTCTCAATGAGCTTCAAGAGGTAGTCGCCTGAAATGGTTTTTCAAAGGTCTTGAAAGAGTTAGCTCATCGAGAGAATTTTAGAACTGCACTACCTGTTTCGAGGTTTATTAAGGGATACATATTTTGACTCGAGTAAAAACCCATGTGCAGAATCAGATATTTGATAAGCGGTGTTGCGCATTGCCATGATCTTGTCATTACCTGCAAGTGTGAAAAATGTTTCATGTTGTTTTTTCTTCGTTAATGGAGTGTAATATCTTAAATAAATGACATCGACTGAGTAGACCGTACCGCAGTTTGGGGTTTCAGGGCGTTGATCGAAGGCTCGGTTCCCTCAGAGGACTGTTGAGGGGCAAAGCTGGTTTTGAAAGTTTGAAAGTCTTGTGGTCTTTGGCTTTGACAATGTTTTGTTGTGAAGGGAATAAAGCCTGATCTTTTCTTCTGGGGATGAAGGTCAAATACAGCAAACGTTTTGATAGCGATCTACAGAAGGGGTGTAAGGCTCGGACAGGTGAGGATTTATATTTATATGTTGAAGGCAAGTTGTGTGAATGTGTTACCTTGCCTGCCGCCTTGCCTGAAGGGCTTTATTTTAGAAGTGGAAATGGGAAAATACACGATCAGACTGTTAACAAAGGGAGAGAACATGAATACCTAGATTGGCACTCAGTGGAGCGCATACCTCAACCAAGGCCAAACATTCCTAATTTTACACCAGTGCTAAATTGCACATGTAATGGTAACGGTTTATTTGTTCCAAACATGCCAAAACACATCAGCATTTTGCCCTATTTTTTTTACTTGCATAGTTAATAATAAGCATATGAATAATTTAGGTCTGTCAAAGTTAGTTTTAGTAAATATAGTACATGCATTCAAATAAAAAAAAAAAAAAAAAAAATATATATATATATATATATATATATATATATATATATATATATATATATATATATATATATATATATATAAACCTTTTTGTGTATGAAATTCTGACAATGAAATAGCATTTGTGGCAAAATATAGGAGTATATTTTAAGTTAATTTAAATTATTCAAGCCAGCAATTTACTGTGATTAATTGTGATTTATCAAAAGTGTGAACAATTTGATTTGGAAATGTATTGACAGCACGAGAATAGATATAAAACTCATTTTAAATCAATTAATAGAATAAAGATAATTAATACATTAGTTTCTAATAAATACAGGCGTAAACAAATAAACCTGCAAGAATTGACAAAAAACATTCCTGTTATATTTGGGAAATTACAGTATTGCAATACTGTGATGCGATAAAGACTTGATTTACTGCAAAAAACAAAATGGTACAATAAGCGAATAAATAAAAAGTGAAGACACAAAACATACTTTTCCAGTCAAAAGCTGGTTTATTGTTTGTTTTGATTCAGAATGTTGGGAGAAAACTGATTCACCGCTAAATTCTATTATGACAATAAACGATAGTTATTGGATAGTTTTTTATTTTATTTGTTAAACATACAATATTATAAATAATCATGGATCAGGGCTACACAACATTGCAATGAAGTGATCAACATATAAGTTTTACATGTTTTTATCCACAATGTCTATGTGGGTAAATGGGCTCCAGTTTTGTAGACTGCGTCACACCAAGAGGGGGCAGCATATCGAGTCTGGCGATGGAAAGGGGGCATTCCAGATAGATATCTAATGTTTGTTTTTTATACATTGTATTGTTGAAAAAACACGGGGCACAAACCATTCTGACAGTCACAATATCAGTATTTAATGTTGATGTAAGGAAGTAAATATTTTGTGTACTCTTACTTCACTAATAACAGCCTTGTCAATGTACACTATGTTGCCAAAAGTATTTGGCCACCCAACTGATTAGAATCAGGGGTCCTAATCACTTTTATACACCACAGGTGTATAAAATTCAAGCACTTAGGCATGGAGACTGTTTCTAGAAACAACTGTGAAATAATGGGCCGCTCTCAGGAGCTCAGTGATTTCCAGCGTGAAACTCTCGTAGGATGCCACCTGTGCAACATATCCAGTCATGAAATGTCCTCGCTCATAAATATTCCAAAGTCAACTGTCGTCTTTATTATAAGAAAATGGAAGAGTTTGGGAACAACAGCAACTCAGCCACCAAGTGGTTGGCCACGTAAACTCACAGAGAGGGGTTGGCGGATGCTGAAGCGCATAGTGCAAAGAGGTCGCCGACTTTCTGCACAGTCAGTTGCTACATAGCTCCAAACTTCATGTGACCTTCCAATTAGCCCACGTACAGTACGCAGAGAGCTTCATGGAATGGGTTTCCATGGCCGTGCAGCTGCATCTAAGCCATACATCACCAAGTCCAATGCAAAGCGTTGGATGCAGTGGTGTAAGCATGTCGCCACTGGACTCCAGAGCAGTGGAGACGCGTTCTCTGGAGTGATGACTCACGCTTTTCCATCTGGCAATCTGTCTGGGTTTGGAGATTTCCAGGAGAGCGGTACATTTCGGACTGAATTGTGCCGAGTGTGAAATTTGGTGGAGGAGGAATTATGGTGTGAGGTTGTTTTTCAGGAGTTGGGCTTGGACCCTTAGTTCCAGTGAAAGGAACTTTGAATGCTTCAGGATACCAAAACATTTTGGACAATTCTATGCTCCCAACCTCGTGGGAACAGTTTGGAGTGGGCTCCTTCCTCTTCCAACATGACTGTGCACCAGTGCACAAAGCATGGTCCATAATGGACTTGACTGGCTTGCACAGAGTCCTGACCTAAACCTGATAGAACACCTTTGGGATGAATTAGAAGGGAGACTGAGAGCCAGGCCTTCTTGATCAACATCAGTGTGTGACCTCACCAATGTGCTTTTTTTAAAACACACTCCGCAACCTTGTGGACAGCCTTCCCAGAAGAGTTGAAGCTGTAATAGCTGCAAAAGGTGGACCGGCATCATATTGAACCCTATGGGTTAGGAATGGGATGGCACTTCAAGTTCATATGTGAGTCAAGGCAGGTGGCCAAATACTTTTGGCATAATAGTGTATTTTGAACTGGCATTTTTTTTAAATTGAAAATGAAATCTGAATGTTCACCTGTTTGCTGTATAGTAAGTTATGTATTACATCTCAGTCATTTACAAAGTTTTATTGAAATTAGTTATTAGGTTGTTTAGATTGGTTAATGAAAATATGACCTCATTGGCGGAGGTGTAAAAAACAAGTCTGAAGTAGAAGTACATTCCTAAAGGTGCCTTTTTGCAATCCCACTTAAAGGATGATAGATTGTGGAATTAGGAGCCAGTCAAGAGCGCTCACTGTGTTCATTACCACTCGCTGATGTTTTGTCAATTGCACGACTCGCTTTGTCTTGTATGCTTTGGGGCGATTGCGTTTAGTTACACTGCTGGGAATTGTCCGTAACCCTGTTTTACATTGAAAATAGCCAGCAGGGAGAGAAGTAAGAGGGGGGCGCTTAACAAAGAGTAACCGCTGATTAATTATGCGCATGCCTGATTGTGGCATGTTATCTGCCGCTATTAATGGCCACGGATAATCACTCTGGATCGTAATTGCAGCCTCTGAACTTCACCAGTTTACGGCGTCCGACATCCGTCTTCCAACCGGATGCTTTCATTTACGTCACTGTTTGAAGATAAACTCGTAAAAGCACAAATAATCAAAATTATCCTATTAGGTTTTACCGGGGTTTTTTTTCGGGTTTTTTTTTACCTAAACTGATGGAGCGCAGGGGGTTTCCTACATTTCAAAAACTCCTTGTAACTCTAAGAATAATTTAGAGTGCATGAGAAAATGGAAACGTAGCTGTATTTAAGCGCAACGCATCAGCCACAGAACCATTTTTGTAATCGCACTACAATATATTATAAAAAGTATAGATTTTAAGAAAAAAACACACTAAAAACTAGAGAAATTATCTGTCCATGCAGCAAGTTCAAATTACTTGACAAGACATTCCAAATTAAAAGTTGTACTGTATATCTAGAAATTAGCAGAACTTTTAAACCAGAAATAAGTTTTATTCTGAAAACAAGCATTATTGAAATGCAATTTGAAAAATTAAACATCCTCGGGATGTTACAGAACCTCTAAACGCGCTTTTCTGTGTGGGAAAAACCAAGATATCTTATTGGAATAGTTATTTTCTCCATTTTTACATTTTTAAACTAGAATAGACAACATATAAATATCCATGCTAAAATTAGGATTATGATGTAAAGTGAATGGCTTAAAATAAATAGCTCTTAAAACTTGGGACGTTTCTATAAATACAATTTGAAATCTTGGCTAGAGGCAAATAATTTGCAGTGCAATAATAACACCAATGAGTTAAAAACAAGTGACACACACGACTTTAACACCAACAGCTGAGGACCGCAATCAACATTTTTAAGTGCATAGAGATGTAGATAAAGCTGCTAGATCCTAACCATTTATGCAACTTCTGTAGTTAACAAAAATGACATCAGCAGCTCTTAAAGTTTTCTGACCAGGTAGTGATTAGAGACCCTGGTTATTTACTTTTGTAGACAGGGTACTTGACGGGTAATTGAGCGGTGGTTGTCGTTATCCCAGAATGCAGGAGGCAGCAGAGGACAGTGTGCAGGTAAAAAGTGTTTAATATAAGAAAAACCAAAATACACGTGCAGCTGGGAGTGCACTCGAAGAACACGGAACGATATCCAATACAAAACGAAACTAAACCGGCTTCAAAGTAAACTTATCCGAATATTGAAAGACAGCAAGAGCTTACCCACGTGAAGCAGAGTAAGCATACACAAAACAATGTTCCAACAAAGACCGCTGCATCAGCTTAACCTACCGTATTTTCCGGACCATAGGCCGCACAAGATTATAAAGCGGGTCTAGTCAGGTCTATTTTCATACAAAAGGCAAACCAGATTGAAGGGCGCATTAAAGGGGTCATATTTGTATTTTTTTTCCTATATGGATAACACTTCGTTGTGGTCTACATAACATGTAATAGTGGTTATTTGGTCAAAATGTGGCATAGATTATGTTTTACAGATCATCTTCAAGCCGCTTTCTGACAGTCGCTTCAGGATGCACCGTTTTGTGGGCGGTCTTATTTACGTGGCTCACCTTCGGCAGCGTCTTTTGACATTCAGACTTTACTTAAATCATCAACGGAGCAGCATCTCCTCGTCCGTGGCTTACGAGTGCAATAACAACGCCGGAAATGTGTCCCATGAAAAACCGTCCGACCGGAACTCTCGAACAACTAAAGTTTCTTGGGTGAATAATTACCCCCCAGTACTTTCTAGATGGACATACAAAAAATGACAATATGAAACAAATAGCTGAACGTTTCAATGATTATTTTGTTAATATCGGAACAAATCTGGATCAAAGAATTCCAAATGCAGATGATGGGTCAGTTGAGGACTTGAGTGAGCTCATAGACAGAAATCCCAATTCCATGTTTCTTAAAAGTGTAACAAAAGAATAAATAATCAAAATTGTAAAAAATTGTAAATACAAGACTTCAACTGACTGTCATGGAATAGATATGGTAACGATAAAAAAGGTTATAGAAGACATTTCAGAACCTCTGACATATCACCAAAGTATCATTTTTAACCGGAAAATTCCCAGACAAAATGAAAATTGCAAAAGTCGTACCAATCTATAAGAATGGAGACGTACACCAGTTTACTAACTACAGACCAATTTCATTACTTCCACAATTCTCCAAAATCATAGAAAAATTATTCAATAGTCGATTAGATTTATTTATTAACAAAAGTGGGACGCTCGTGGAGAACCAATATGGATTTCGAGCAAATATCTCAACATCAATACCATTAATTAAAATAACAGAGGAAATTACCAATGCAATAGATGGTAAAGAATGTGCGGCAGCAGTATTCATGGACTTAACAAAAGCATTTGATACAATTAATCATGATATTTTAATACAAAAATTAGAACGATATGGCATCAGAGGTTTGGTATTGAACTGGGTAAGAAGCTATTTAACCAACAGGAAGCAATATGTGAAGATGGGTGAAAATATGTCAACACGGTTAGATATATCCTGTGGTGTGCCGCAGGGATCAATACTGGGACCAAAATTGTTTAATCTTTATATAAACGACATTTGTAAAGTTACAAAGGACTTAAAGTTAGTTTTATTTGCAGATGATACAACTGCTTTCTGTTCAGGAGAGAACACACAGAAGATAATACAAATAATAACAGAAGAAATGAACAAATTAAAAAGATGGTTTGACAAAAACAGACTATCTTTGAATCTCAGTAAAACTAAAATAATGCTATTTGGTAATAGTAGGAAAGAGCATCATACGCAAATACAAATAGACGGAGTAGACATCGAAAGGGTAAAAGAAACCAGATTTTTGGGAGTATTAATAGATGATAAAATGAACTGGAAATCTCATATACAAAACATACAACATAAGGTAGCAAAAAACATTTCAATAATGAATAAAACAAAACACGTCCTGGGCCAAAAATCACTTCATATTCTCTACTGCTCACTAGTGTTACCATATCTGAGTTATTGTGCAGAAATATGGGGAAATAACTACAAATGTGCGCTACATTCGTTAACCATGTTACAAAAAAGATCAGTTAGAACAATACATAATGTTGGATATAGAGAACATACAAACCCTTTATTTATTAAGTCAAAAATATTAAAGTTTGGTGATTTGGTAAAATTGCAAACAGCTAAAATGATGTACAAAGCAAACTATAACCTGCTACCAAAGAATGTACAACATTTCTTCTCAACTAAAGAGGAGAAATATAACCTTAGAGGAAAAAATAATTTAAAACATTTATATGCACGTACAACACTTAAAACTTTTAGCATAACAGTATGTGGAATTAAATTATGGAATGGATTAAGTAAAGAAGTTAAAAATTGTACTGACATGATCCAGTTTAAGAGGTTGTTTAAATTAATAGTGCTTACAAAGTACAAAGAAGAAGAATTATGAGAAAAACTTCCAACCTTATTGAAAATATTCTTCATCTCAGTATGTTAATAATGACTGAATTAATTAATTACATATTACAAACTGTTGTATATACTAATTCATAGATGTTATTTTATTATATAAAAAGGTCAGTAAATGATTTTATATAATTGTAAATGCTTTGAAGTGGGAAAGGGGTAGGATTAAATAAGCTTTGCTTCTTCCTACTCCTTTTCGGGCATGATGTAAATGAAATGATATGAAATTGTGTGATGTATTATGATGTAAATGTGTTCATGTTCGAAATAAACTAAAATAAAGAAAGAAAGAAAAGAAAGAATAACGTAAACTCACTACACCGGTATGTTTTAGCGCTTTCATGGCGAGTTTACTGACAGATATAAGAAAGAACTTTACACTACTTTATATTAGAAATGGCAACAGCGGAGGTTTAATGTCCAATAACAAGAAGATAGAGAAAAAGAAGACGCTCATCGACTACAGTGTCGGCACGGACTACAAAGGCGGAGACGCGCAATTTTTCAGGATATATGCAGATCCCAAATACAGATCAGCAGGTACCAGAAGGCAAGATAAGTTGCTTTTGCATAATATTGTGAAACAAAACGCCAGATAATGTCTTACCTTATGTACACACACCATAATAATACTCCTATGTTGAAGCTCAGTACAATCCATCAAGCGGTGCAGCTTCATAGCTTACCAAAGTCGTATATAAACATTTTGATATATTTTTGAGCACTGTGTGTAATGTTCTATATTTTCAATGGAACATATACAATTTTGGTGTTGTTTACTAGAGTCATATTGCAGACTACACATAACTCTTAAGTGGGACTGTCATCATATTGCACTCTACACTTATCTCTTATGTGTGACTGCCAACTACTGGTCACATTCATCATTTCACCATGTACCAAATAAAATAGCTTTGAGGTCGGTAAGCACAACCAAAATATTTCCGTACATTAGGCGCGGGTTATAAGACGCACCGTCAAGTTTTGAAAAAATGAAATGATTTTAAGTGTGCCTTATAGTCTGATATGGTAAATAGAATGAATTGCAAACTGAGAAAAGGTGCGCTGGCGGACAAATTAAAGGTGCTGCTAAGACCAGAAACTGGAAGTGGAAACTAGAAAATAAGAGCGCTTGGACCTGAACTAAACACTAAGCACGGGAAAACCACCACAAAACCAAGACAAGAGATGACCTGCGGCCAAAGGTCAGGTCATGACACATACATTAATGTTATATTAGTACATCTTGTGTGATTGTAACAGTACTTAAAACATTTTTAATTATGATATATAGGGTTTTTTCCCCCGCATATATCCAGTTTTTCAACAACAAATCAGTTCCACTTTTCATGTGAGCTGATGTATGTATTGATATATTTTATAAAAAAATATTGAAACCTTTTTGGTAAATATACATATATAATAGCATAAAAAAATGAAACAATAATAATATGTGGACCAGCCAGGACACTTCTGCATTTAGTGCAAATGTAATGTTTTACTCAGTTATGTGCCATTTTACACTAAAATTACCACAGTGCACTGCAAAAACTGAAATCTAAGCAAGATTAGATATCTCAAATAAGGGTGATATTTGCTTATTTTCTGTCTGATAAGATAATTCTTCTCACTAAGCAGATGTTATGTT
Source organism: Entelurus aequoreus (assembly GCF_033978785.1). NCBI lineage: Eukaryota > Metazoa > Chordata > Actinopteri > Syngnathiformes > Syngnathidae > Entelurus > Entelurus aequoreus. The sequence goes on from NC_084732.1 coordinate 21,596,887, forward strand.
AGTGTTTTACTTGTTTTACTTGTTTTAAGGGTTTTGGTCCTAAATGATCTCAGTAAGATATTACAGCTTGTTGCTGAGATTTTATGACCTATATTGAGTAAAACATGCTTGAAACTAGAATATCAACTGTTGCAAAGCTGTGTCATTAACACTCACAAGTATACAACTACTTTTTTAAAGTAATTTCTTCAAGCATGAAAAAAAAAAATCATGATGCCGAACGCATATCATTATGTCAAGATAATGGCACTAGCATTTACTTAATTTAAGAATATTTTTCAACATATTGAGCAAAACGGTCTTTTTTTCTACCAAGAAAAGTGAACTTGTTATTAGTGAGACTATACTTATTTTGAGGTATTTTTAGGTTCGTTGAGGTTAGCTAATTTTACTTTTTTTGGAAAGTCTTGACAAGCCGAGTTTTCTTGTTCTATTGGCAGATAATTTTGCTTAGTTCAAATAAAATACCCCGCATTTTTGTATTTATTTTTCTTGTTTTTGAACACTGACTTTTTGCAGTGTGGAGGTAAAGGATATGCTATAGATCAGAAATGGAAGCACCGGTTTTTCCTTACCACTGCTTTAATAAATGGTATTAATCGAGGTGTAAGGACCTTGCGGCCCGTGGGGTATTTACAGTGCGTTAGAGCATGCAATTCCAAAAAAACGCTTAGGCGCTGAAATAAAATGCCGCAAAACATCTAAGCCCCCGAATGCTCACACAAAACAAAGTTTTGTTCGTAATTGTTCATACATTTACTACAGCCCTCCGAAGACGTTATTAAAACTTAAAAGGGTTCCCCATTCTGCTTTAAACGGTGTCAGCCCCTACATACAGTATGCAAGTCAGAACAGGAAGCCGTGATATTACCGTAAACTGCTTGAGGTTATGAAAAATAATTAGAGATCAGTGTGAAAGGCAACCAAAAAAAAAAAAAAAAAAAAAGGCATTTGTGAAAGTTTTTGCTGTGAACTTTTAATTCAGCCCTAAATGAGTGTCATTATTCTCCCTCACATGTGGTGGAGGGAATGTATAAACTGTGGAGTGGCGAGGGAAAGACATTCAAATATGAGCTAATGAGAAAATAGCAACTCATTTTTAGACACCATTGAGACGGCTACAAAGCCACCAAAAACACACTGTTTGCTGTGAAGTGTGTTTCTGCAAATGTAAAAGCCTGTTTTATGTCAGCCGGGCGTAATAACTGCCGCCTATTAAAGGCAAACTGTAAAGAAGATAAATGGACAGTTTATTCCTCATTTTTATCTCATTTCAGCACATTTCTTTCATTATAAACTCCAGCCGTGTTTGAGAAAAAATATCAAGTGAAATGGAGCCCAAGCTTTTTTTTTTCTTGGCAGTTTGGAATGAAACGAAGAATGTAATTAGAGGGAAGGCGGGAATTTGGGAATGGGGAGCAATCACAGCATTAACTAGAAAAGCACTCGGAGAGCCCAAACCTCTGTATCTCGCAAATCATAAAGGATCCTTTAAAAAAATGCTAAATCCAGACGGTGATCCGGATCACCCCCAAAAATTTGGTAATATTTTCCTTATCCAATTTTTGACATTTCCTGAAAGTTTCATCCTAATCCACCCATATCTTTTTTAGCTATGTTGCTAATTAACAAACAGACAAACTATCCGACCCCGCAAGGGACAAGCGGTAGAAAATGGATGGACAACCTATCCCTAGGATTACCATATTTTCAGGACCATAGGGCACACCTGATTTTAAGGCACGCTGCCGACGAATGGTCTATTTTCAATCTTGTTTTCATACACAAGGCGCACCGGATTATAGGGCGCACTAGAGGGGTCCTATTATTATTATTATTTTCTAAATTGAAAACACTTCCTTGTAGTCTACATAACATGTAATGGTGGCGTCCCGTGAAAAACCGTCCGACCGGAACTCTCTAATAACTAAAGTTCCTTGGGTGAATAATGGAAACTCACTACACAGGTATGTTTTAGCGCTTTCATGGCGAGTTTACTGACAGATATAAGTTAGAACTTTACGCTACTTTATATTCGAGGAGGATAAATGTCCAATAACGAGAAGGTAGAGAAAAAGAAGAAGCTTATAGACTACGGTGTTGGCACGGACTATAGAGGCAGACGTGCGCAATTTTTCAGGATTTATGCAGATCCCAAATACAGATCAGCAGGTACCAGAAGACAAGATAAGTTGCTTTTGCCTAATATTGCGAAACAAAACGCCCGATAATATGTCTGCTAATAGGTGCCATTTTGCGGTCCTTATACACACACCATACCACTTGTATGTTGAAGAGTATCTCTGACTACTGTAGCCATAACGCACCGACAATCCACCAAGCGGTGCGGGTTCATAGCTTTTTGAGCGCAGTGTGTAATGTTCTATATTCTCAATGGAACATTTAAAGTTTTGGTGTTGTTTACTGGCATCATATTGTAGTCTACATGTATTTCTTATGTGACTGTCATCTACTGGTTACACTTATCATTACACTATGTACCAAATACAAATAGCTTCAAGGTTGGTAAGCTCAACCAAAATGAATCCGTACATTAGGGCGCACTGTACTTCTAGGTAATGTTGCAATTTCCAATGGCAACAAAGTAACTGACTCAAAAATGCTTCAACATAAAGTAAGGCTTCACTTTTCCAAAAATGCACTAGCTTGATGCTAATAAACATTGGCTTTGCCATTGACAGGCTACTGATTAGCATTAGCAATATTACATGGCAATTTCAAAACCTCCAAATCTGTTAATAAGAACTACAACTGAAAAGTGCACGTTGCAATCACAAAGCTGGTGCGTAATAAC